>NW_026534330.1:5305348-5316927 GCF_026225885.1 Hylaeus anthracinus | reverse complement strand
TGTGTGTGTGTGTGTGTGTGTGTGTGTGTGTGTGTGTGTGTGTGTGTATTAGTATTATATTTATAATAACACTTTACGCGGGTCACGCTGTATATACAGAAAACATTTCTCCAAAATAATCCGAATGTATATCCCTCGCTGATATTTTGCAACGATTCATACGATTAGAGAAAAGTTTTGAAAAGCGGGTAAATTCGATAGGTTCCAAATGAATACCGGGAAAATTCTGCAACAACGTTCCCAGCTTTTTCTGTTTATCGATCGTTCCATCCGACGCAACATAGCGATCTGTATTCCGCGTTCTACCGTTCCTCGGAACTTTTATGAATCGCTGATCGTTACAACTAGCTCGTGCATAAAAGTCGAGGCTACAATCGACGTGCACGTAGAACAGAACACTCCATCGTCGACAGGACTTTCGCGAGTCGTGGACAAACTTCCAGACGGTTTCCTTCGTTTCCCTCATCTGGCAGAGTTCCATTGCGCCGTGAACTCCCCTTTCGAGGAAATTTTTATTACTGGTACCCAGGTTTCTTCAAATGTTCGTCGTGACATAATTTATTCAGATATTATGGAGTATGTGTCCTGTGATTTAATTTAAAAGTATTTTAGACAGTTTGTATGGATTTGATTAAATCATAATGGAAAGCAAAAATATTAAATTGGCAGATCCTGCATAGTATCACTCATAAAATTGTACGAATTGTGAAGGTGGCCCTAGAGTAATGTTACAGTTTACTAGAATAGTATAAAGGATAACAATAACAATTAAAAAGTAAAGGATAAATAAATTTAGTCTAATCAGAGACCTTAATGAATGCAAGAATAATTAATAAAAACTTGTCCATTACGAAGGAAAACAACGAAAGGAAAATATTTAATACCTTCAAGTCTTCCTATCTGTTAAAGTCGAAAGTAGCAGCAAGCAAACACAGCACAGTTCTTACATCGATCCGAACAGAGTTTGCGGAAAGTTTGATCGAACTTGGAGCCCGACAGTTTGCAAGTGTTCCCTTGTAAGCAGGGGTATGGGCATTAGAGCTGTTCTAATTGTTTGCTGCCCCCGATGCGTTGCTAGGGGTCGTTTGAGCCGGCTGATCCAGATTGATGGATCACAGCCGCTGGTCACGGCTCATTATTGGTTCCGTTATATCCACTTTCTCCAACCGCGATTGGCTATCGCTAGACAAACTGCCCGATCGAGTGCACCCTGTATCGTTTAACCAAGTCGATCATCCAATGGAGAGCATCTCACCCCGTCCATTTTTCCCCCTCTGTAACGTTTACTTTGGTCTTGGAAGCGTTCGCGGAACAGATTGCTCGTTAAACAATAAATCAGCTCGGCTTCCTATGGCCGAGCGAAGTGCTGAAAGAACTACGCGATGGAACGAGTTAGTAAATTCCTTCGTTCTTCGCTGAAAGGGTAAAGAGCATTGACGTCTAGTTAGGATTTTCGATACAAGGGAAAGGTCTTCCTAAGAAGAAAATGCAACGGAAGGGATTCGTGGGAAATCCAGAGACGTACGGAATTCCGGAGTAATTAACTCGCTGCCCAGAGGAGTTGGAAGCTGAGGGCGGCGGCGGGGGAGGGTTGCGAGTGGGTTGATAATGACCACAGGGTCGCCTTATCTACGGTTGGTGGACCAGACACGGTGCAGATAAGTGGTCCCGCGAGATCTCTCGTCGACTTGGGCCATCTTGGCTCAACGCCATTTTTCATTTGCTTATACGAAAGAACGGTCCGTCAGGCTACCGCTCTACAAAAAGTGGCAGTTGGCGATGAAACTTTTTCGCTTAAGGAGTTATCGACTCTTCGACTGGTTCGTTTGACAAATCACGAAAATATCGGGTTATTG
Source organism: Hylaeus anthracinus (assembly GCF_026225885.1). Taxonomy (NCBI): domain Eukaryota; kingdom Metazoa; phylum Arthropoda; class Insecta; order Hymenoptera; family Colletidae; genus Hylaeus; species Hylaeus anthracinus. The sequence goes on along the minus strand of NW_026534330.1, from coordinate 5,315,071 downwards.
TATTTTATATCTGGAGTATGAGCAGTGGAGTATTAATAATTATTCGAGTAGAATTGAGAACTCCTAGCATACAAATAATAATACGAATAATAATAATACTGATTAAAGTTGTAATTTAATTCGTGCTCCTCGTACCTTTATCGCGCATACTTGTTGCTTCAGTAATCGGTACGTAAAATGCTTCAAAAGACCCATTAAATATTTCCATCGTTCTCGACCCCTTTTCTTTTCGATCCTCCCCCATAAAATAAATTATATTTTACATTTTTTAACCGACAAGTTAATGTCTAAGACCATGTCTAAGTATTTCAGACATGATTTGCTGGCTGAGGAGGGTGTAAAGGGGTTGGGTCACGGCGAATGTCACATCGCAGCTACGCAAAATGTATTTGACCGAGGGGAAAATCAATAAATCGATGCATTTCCGCGTATTAGTCAAACGTACGGAAACGTTAATATGTGACGTCAACATGCGCGTTAAAACAGAAGCGTTATAGTCACAGTCGGCGATCAAACGCGACGCACGGTTTTGTAAATTTAGGATCCGTATGCACATTTCGACTACGTGTCACGCCATTTCCTGTTCAATAATCAAAGGCCGTATTTGAGTTAGAAATTCGGCATTCGTGTAATACACAGGTACAGAGTCAAATGAATTTCAACTGATCAACGTTTCGATATCGAGATACGTCACTGTAACCTGCGACAATTTCTAAGTTCTAATTTTTCAACATTTTGGACTTCGATTACTCATTTTCTTTTATACAATTGCTTTTTCTCTTATTTACTTTCTATTTTTGTATTCAAAGACATATATAAAGCTTGTTTTAATCATTACATTGTGTCACTGTTCGGTATTGTAGTATATCTTCTAAAGATTCAACATTGTACTAATAGGCATCGCGACTTCACCCAAAGTAGGGTCACTCGAACCAACTCTGATCGCGAGACTAAAAGTTTAAATAATTATACATTTCGCGGTTTTTGCGAAAGCAGCGATTATGCTCGCGGATACACGTTATCGCGGCAGTGAATTTCGATGGAGTTTGTACGTAGGACGCGCAACGAGTTTGCACAGTTATCGATAACGGAGTGGAAACTTGGTCGAATGAAATGGGCATATTTATTTTCCAGACTCTGACAGGGAGATAACATAAATATCATTTTGCTTATGAAGAATGAATAAAACCTTTTCGTGTAATTCGTCGATTAACCGTAGACTCGAAAGGGAAGCGACCGAAATGAAACCGACGCGGTTGTTTTCGATTCGTCGTTCGTTGCGAGATTGGCAGACGTTTTAATTATTCGATACTCTCTCGAAATGACTGGAATATTTACCTTTACATGATATAGTAGAATTTCTTGTGGTCAAAGAATTGTGGTTAAAGAGATATTTTAATTATTCGTGATTCCGGTGGATTATTTTATACCAGTAAAAAAAGTTTCTAAACACGTTATCTCATATTCCAAACATAAATTCCGTAAATGAAATTTTCGTCCTTGCATATTAGGCAACACGAGACTCTAAGATCCACGTTTTAAAATTAAATTAGTTCTATGGTGAACAAACAATTGATCCTAGTAATTAAGTAAAAGATATCACCAATTTCAATAGTGATTAGTTTGCCAAAGTCTGTAAATAGTGAACCAACGAACTGGTTATATCCCTGGTAATGCCGGAAAGTAGCTCTTCCAGGCGTATAGGTAGACTGATAATGGCCGCAGGTAGGTCAGCGACGAAGCGATAAAAGTTCCTCAAGAGGTTCCCTCCCCCCCGTTCCCCACCTTCCTTTCAGCGACACAACAATGCCGTTCAAGCCCTCCTTTATGGCCGGTTACGCTCTTCTCCGCGGCTAGTAAATGACTTCGTCTGGCAACCAACTTACGCCTTACTATGTACCGTGATTCGCTTGAAAAGTTGACGTCAAAGCATTATGAGATACCGACAAGCACGTGTCTTCAGTGCACGTAACGGGTGTCTCGTAAAGTCGTGCTCTGTGTGATGCCCCCCTCCCTCCCTCCCTCCCTCCCTCTCCTGGGAAGTACTTAACACGTTCGCTATCGACGTCACACATACACCCGCCACTCGATAGTTTAGAGCACCCTTTGATCTTGAACCCTCTGTAGCGCGGACTTCATTTTATCTCCGCGAAGAGATATTATTTGGTTATTTATATATTCACGACTTGTAAACTTTTTTTGTGTTCCGTATATTAAGCGGATGAAGTACTTTATGCAGAATAAAGGATTGTAAATGTATTTTAAACGTTTCGAGCATGTATTATTTTCTTCTAAAGTTTGGTAAAGGGAAAACTTCAATGTTTAAAATTTATTTTTAAATCGATGGTTGCTCCGAACGAAATCTTTCTCTTTATTGAATCTGTACATTACTAGCAATTTATCATCGATAAAATAATTCTTCAAGTCGTAAAGAAGCAATCCCAGCGGTTTTATTGACGACCCGATCGGAGCGGAAGGGGAAGACAGAGCACGCCAGTGACACCGGATCGTTTATGGTCAGACGCACGTTGATTCAAGTGGAATGGCTCTGTAACTAGCGACACGTGCACTATTCTGAGAATTCTCTCGGAGGTTTCTGACTTGTAATTTACTGGTCTAACGCAAGGGGTCTAACCGATAAAATATATGATTTCAGGGGTGGACAAGGCGTACGATGCTTAGGGATGCTTGGTCGAACGACGGTGGGAAAGGCTGGTGGCGATGGTGGTCTAGGCTGGGCGGATTGCTGGCGATGGCGACGGCCATTTCCTGTCTTGTTGCCCCGTTTCCGGGAGCCTCGGCCAATCCGGAAGCGAAGCGTCTCTACGATGACCTGCTGTCGAACTACAACCGCCTCATCCGCCCTGTTGGCAACAACAGCGATCGCCTCACTGTCAAAATGGGACTACGCCTCTCCCAGCTCATCGACGTTGTGAGTAGTACACACTTAACCTATTATTCTATCGCGACAATAGCGTTTGAAACTACAGAATCACTATAGAAGCGGTCAAACACGTGGAACAAGAGCACCAGCATCTAACGAACCGTCATAGTTCGTAATTTGATGATAATAGCGAATTTTTCTTTTTGCTCGATGGTGACTACTATGCGATAGAAAATTTATTTTAATATTTATTAACAGTTAACCAAGCTAAATTACTTTCTTTTGTTATCGTTAATATTGTTATCGTTACAATATCGCATTAGTAACGCGATAGTTATTTCTTGTGGAAAACGCAGAAGTGTCACTTTCTGACATTATTTTCCGTACTTCGTATCTAATACATCACGGCCGATGATACTCGCCGTGGAAAACAATTATCGATAGGGATAAAGTAAGAAATGTAAGTAGTTATCCATAGATAATTACTTTTGTTGATTACTTTCGAAGCTGTTGCGCTTGTTCCACTTTTCGTCGACGTGAAATATCTGTTACTTAGCGATACGAAATGTCCGCTAATTCTCGTGTTCGATTTTCTCAGTTTCAAAACCATTAAATAATACGGATGTAGCAGGCAATCAAGAGAAATTCCTCTTCTGTAGGAGTCTCTGTAAATTAAGAAGAATACTCGCTTTTAAAAAAAACCTGGAGTTACTAGGTTCAAGTTAAAATCAATTTACACGTCTGATAGGTTCAACTTCAAAATTTATTGCCTTCATTCGTGTTACTACGTTCACATCCAAATTAATTTTTCCTAATCACCCAACTATTTTCAAATTCAAATTAATTTCACATCCACACAAGCCATAAGCTACAAGCTCCACAACCATCAAACCTGAAATGATCAATAATAAATCAGAAACAAATCGTTAAAAAGGCAAGTAAAATCCAGCATGGTCTACTAGTGGACCAATTGCCCCCCCCCTCGCCTCCTCATTTCCCGCCATCGAATGTTCCTGAATTATGGAAGCACCGGTCAGGACTCGCGAGCCATTCGCGTACCTGTGGCGATAAGTTGAATTCCGTGAGATCCCCGTGTCGGAACCGGAACTAATTTACAGGCTGACCGATCCATAGCACTCGAGCCATTAATTGCCATAATCTGATCGCGGCCGATCAATCGTGTCTAGGACGAGGTTTGACCGGGCCCCGTGTGGACGCCTACACACTCGAGGCCATCTTCTCCGACGGATCAATGTGCTACAATTACGCGATTGTCTGTCCCCCATCCTCCGTCCCTCGTCCCTTGACCCCCCACCCCTAACCCAGACCCAGCATTGTCTCCTTGGTTATTACATTCGTGTTACATGCTTATATAGCCCTGTCCCGAATTTCGGCTGTAATTACCTCGATCACGGACGTCTATAGACTAAATACGTGTTCTCACGCACAAGCCATAATTAATTTTGTTATCGACTGACCGGCTGCTCGCTGCGTTGGGTACTATCAACCCAATGCCAACACTATAATTCCGATGGAACCGTAGCTGGGAACTCGTTTCGATTTGCAAAAAGGATGACATTATAAAAAATCGGCAAATTAACCCATTTGCGTCGTACGGAAAAGTGGATAATTCGTTCTTATCGGTAACACTTTATTTGAATTCGATTTTCACGTAAATTGGGCGGATAGGTTGGCTGTGGAACAATTTTCGAATTTTTGTTAAACCAAAATTATACGAGATCCTAGTTTCGCATGATGCAAGGCTAGATAACGAAGTTTGATAATTTGCTATAATAATCGGCACGTTGTTTTAAGTCCAGATTTCGTTACGTCGCGTGATGATTTATGTTGTTCGAGAGTTTCGCGAGGTTATATAGATCTTTCTCGTTCTCGAGATAAATTCCAAGTTTTTCCAACCGGCAACGGAGTTTTCCACGGAGAAAGGGTGCGGTCAGCCCGAGATTGGATGTATGAAATTCGTTGAAGCTGTAGCAAGGGATCACGGACGAAATGGAGGCGCGAGTAAGGCGAAGTTTGTGTAAATGGAAGGGAAAGCGAGAAAGAATGGAGGAGAAGAAGGATGAGAGAACACTCGGTGGAAAACAGAGAAATGTTCGATGGTAGTCACGTTGCGCCCCTGATTTACGATTGGTCGGGGCTCTGGCTGTCGAACTCGTGTTTGGCTTCTCTTTAGTTTGGCACCCAGCTGCCATAAGCTGTTTTGAAAATATTCAACGCAGAGATTTTGATGAATGTGACTTTCATGTAACTTACCATTGTACGATGTTCTTATGAACGAAAGATTAACAAAATAAACGTCAGCTGTCAAAATAATAAATACATTGATATTGTTTTAAATTTAATTTGGAAAAATAGGCTTCTAAGGATTAATACTCTGAACTATGGAGAAAATGAATGAATGGATGAATTCATTACTACAATTAGAGACAAGTCATTATAACGATGAATAGTTGCTCCACTATATTATAATTGACTTTTCGCAATTGGTACGCGAACGATTACTATCGTGGACCATGCGAGAGAATCTATAGACTCCTCCGGTTAGGAAAAACTGCGGAAACACGGGATTTCGATGACCGTTTTGTTGGGTGCCTCTGCACAAAAACGAGCTGCAATTCCATAACGCGGACAGCCTAAATAACACGAAGCATACGAAAGCGTTCGACTGTTCGCTGAACAACGGTAGATTTATTTCCTGTACAAAAGAACCGAGAAATTTTTGTCTGGTATGCGCCACGTTAATACAATGCGCGAGGGTTGGTCGTGTAAATACCTCCCATTCTTACGGTTATATGGACAAAATTGTTCGGTGAAAATCTGAACGAAAAGTGAAAATTCGGACTTCATGGAAGCCGAAAACGTTTATTCGAGTGAACGCTTTGAGGATAAAAATCTGGATTTACTTGATGAAAAAGTAATATTGTTTCACCAGACCTAAGCACGTTTCATCGTAAAATTTAATAAACAAGTTATCGGTTTTATTTGTCAAGTAATTTCATGTAACGTTTCAACTTTTCATTTGCAGCAATGTTATTCGAGATGAAATTAAATATCGATTTATTTGAAATATAATTACCATCATTTACATAACGAACGAGTATTCGTTCGGATGTATGAAAATTGATACGTTGTTTGCAACTAGAAAGCTATTAATTCTTCAGCGAAGCGTGTGATATTTTTGTTCTATTTTTAGCCCCATGGAATTGTCTAAAAAATTTTTAATTGGAAACCTGTTGGACACCATGTATAGCTTCGATTTATATCATTCATTAACGTATCGCCATTCTAAAATTGTATTATATTTAAATTTAATTTGCAAAATCGTTTATCAGAAAATACATACTGTAACATGTAGATTATTCAGAGAAGCATTTCGTTAGTTCATTATTTTAAATACGATGTTATCCGGTCATTTAAATAAACGTTATTGTATTTCGATAATAACGTAAAACTGAAACGGTGCATCAAAATAAGGTTATTAAAAGTGCTCAGGTCTAGTTCATACGTTCTCTTTTAAACATTTACATAAATTTGGATAAAGATTTTCGAAAAATTTGATATTTATTATTATTACTCCTATGCTATAAGCTTCATTTTTTTACTTTATTTTATTTCACATCCTCAATGCACGCACTCGCTATAACACAATACAAAAAAAAAAAAAACATGAATCGATAAAGAACCAACAGCTACATAATCAACACAATACTCGGTACAAGAGACAACTAAAATGCTTTCAGCATATAAAACCCATCTCCAGAACAATATGCAATCAAAACCTAAGAACCACGGTAAATAACCCCTAGAACAGACCGGAAGAGTGCACGGAACAAAAGCAACAAATTATAAATAAATTGATTGCGCCAGACACTGAAACACTGCCCCCGTTTAACGAGCACATTGTCTGCGCCATTTCCTTGCCGTTTTCCGTCGGAAATATTTCACTTCTATTCGCAGGGAAAATCAAATAGTTCGGAATGCTCCGCGTTGACTTTCCGCGGGCGGCCATAATTCCCGAACGTTACGGCATAGTTTAATTACCAGACGTTCATCGATGAAGTACGAAACTGGAGAGGAATTTTCCGAACGGCCGTAAGCCGGATAAACGCGTGGTATTTTCACGTAATTCGCGAGCATTCTCGCGACTCGACCGACAGAAACCGAGCAATCCCTTCGTATTAACAACTGCGAGGCGTGCTGTCCGACAGAATCGATAATCTCGTTCGACTGTTCCTTCGTTGTCGTTTTCTGACCCTGCTCTGGATACCGCCAACGCTTAGTCTTTATTATTTCATCCCCCTTTTGCCACTTCTTCGCGTTTTCTTTAGTGAACTTGCTGTTAAGTTCGATTCGTTGACAATGCAAGAATTATTTAACACACTCGCAACTGGCATTACGTTTCTAATACCGAGTACTGTCGAAAATAATAAAATTCTGAAGCTGGACATCGGAAATTTGTATCGTTATGGCGGAGATGAAAATTACAAAATATGTTGTGAATATGTAGCTTATAAAATAAAAAGATTTTCATAATTCTGAATAGAAACCAGGAATACAATTTGAAGCGACGGGAATTCACGTCAACTACGTGTTAACACACGTAGGAAAAGAAATTGTTTCCATTTTGTACCTATTTTACATTTTTCATCGAGCTTACGTCTCTCCATTTATTTTGCTGCTTAGTTCCTTTTATCCTTGAAGAGAGGAATTATGTTTTAATATTTTTCTTTCTCATTTTTATATTCCACTGAAATTCCTAAGTCAGTATCTACGATTTTTCCGAAAGCACGCTTTTAATAGCTTACGAGCTATTTAATGTTAAAGTTTGGGGCGGTCTATTTGTCTGCGTAAGTACAGAAACAGTTTCCAAGTAAGAGCGTAACGTAGTTGATGAGGCGCTTGGAGGTACTTTCTTGGCGCAAGTTCTAGCTGCGTCAGGGCTTTTTCCGATAATATATAACTTTTTTCTTGCTCACCCTTTTTTCCTTTCTATTATGCGACCCTTCCAGTGTTTACATTTGAGCAGACGTAAATAGCAGGAGGGTCGCGTGATAAAGAAAAGCGTGAGCAAGAGAAAAAAGAAAACGTCCTAGGATGCTACGTTTTTACTTAGGAAGCGTCCTTGTGGGACGCTATAATTCTATAAACAGTAATAATACAGTGATCATAATTTTTGTACAGTGTGGGGCATCTCTGACTGTATAAACAACCGAGAATCGACGTACCAGTGAAGCAATATAATTATATACTGCAAAAGCCCCTCTGAAAATAGCTTTTAACGAGTCAGACTCGTCAAAGTCTACACTGGCACATAAAATGAATAGACGACCCTAGCTCGTCATTGTATGTTCAGAGGTTAATTGAGGCAACATTCAGTTTCTCATGTCATTTTCAGCAATTAGTAATTCAGAGACCCAAGTGCTCAAATGCAATGTCGTAATTCTCGATTTTCTTCTTGCTATAGCTTGTGAAATGACCCCTTAAAGCTGTCACAGTGGGTAGATCAACACTCTGCTTGTAAAAATAATTTTCATCCTGGTCAACTAATTATCCCACAAATCGTACGCTTCCAAAAGCAAACGTCTCAAGCTTAAACTCTTCCATCTTCAATTTTTAATTCTACAGGCTGCAAAAATCTTGAGATTTCCAACTAGCCCTGAAACCCCTATTGACCAACGTTTAGGAACTCCTTTTAAGAATCGACGCGACCAGTGTATGTAATTGCGAGAAAAAGGAGGTTCCTGCAATAGATTGAAACGAAAGTCGCGAGCCAACGACCAGCTAACTGCGCAACACGGGAAACCCATTTGGAAGCGTTACGAAACGATTAAAGTAACGCGTGCACCGATGCCAGCGACCGTTCGCCTTTCCTTCCGCTTTCAAAGACCGGACCAAGCCTTCCGTCGAATCAGTAATTCACAGCGCGTCGCTCCATTCAAGCCACGGTTTCGAGCGGCGATTTCAAATCGATCCACCGGTCGCGACGATTCTCTCTTTCAGTCGACGATTCTGTCGTCGTGCGACAGCCAACGCCCACTTTTCACGGCCGACGAAAGCATCGGAATCTGATCGATAATCGCGCGGGGGGGGGCCGGGGGGGGCTAACCGACCAATTTTGTCTGCGACACGAATAACAGTTTTTTCGACTGGCAATTAGAAATAAAAATAAAAACTGAAACGGTGTAGATTGGAGTTTGAAGGGAGTGGTGTCAACCCTTGAAGAAACGCTGATTGCTTTTTCTAAGAAGCTACAAAGGGAAGTTCGCGACTGAAGAAATTGAAATAATTGTGAATTATTGCAAGGTGAATAATTCATCCACAAGATTGTTCTTAACGCATTCGCGACCAGTAGATATTTTATCGTTAGGCCGACGATAAAAATTACATACGTGTTTTGAAGTATCGATATTGTAAATACGTATCGTATCGAATAAAAGAATCTTTATGATTTTTTTCGTAGCCAGCAATAGAATTTGAGGTGACGCGAATTCGCGTGTTAATGGGTGACAGAATATAGTTTCAAGGGGTGAAATCATCCCCTGAAAAAGTACACGGATTTTGATTGACTTAATGTAAACACTTTCAACGCGTTCGACAAATCAACACGTTTTAAATTTCCCCAAAAGAATACATATAGTCACCCTGGGGAAATAAAGGGTTGACAATTTGCACAGGTACATCTGTCGGTCCTGGATGTATTTATGCGACGCTCGTAAATCGAATTCCTCTCGATTGAAATTTATGTACGCTCACGGATCCGCGTCGTTTGTGGGTAGCGGGAGGGGGGGGGGGCGGCGGCGGCGGCGGCGGCGGCACAC